>NC_030686.2:345940-363440 GCF_000004195.4 Xenopus tropicalis
TATCCATTACGCTGTTATCGCTCCTCCTGGTATGCCCTTACTGTGGTATCGTCCTCCTGGTATCCCTTACGCGTGTATCGCTCTCCCAGTATCCCCGCTTACAGTGTTCGCTCTCCCGGTATCCCCTTACATGTGTATCCGCTCTCCGGGTATCCCTTACATGTGTATACCGCTCTCCAGTATCCCCCTTTATACGTATATGTATCTGCTCCCCGGTATCCCTTACGCGTGTATCCGCTCCTCCCGTATGCCCTTTTACGCGTGTATCGCTCTCCGGTTCCCCCCTTACGTGTGTATCGCTCCTCCGGTTATTCCCCTTAGCGGTGGTAATCGGCTCCTCCCAGTATCCCCCTTACGCGTGTATCCGCTCCTCACGGTAATCCCTTACATGTGTATCCGCTCCTCCGGTATCCCCTTACTGTGTATCCGCTCCTCCCGGTATCCCCCTTACATGTGTTCGCTCCTCCGGTATCCCCTTACTGTGTATCCGCTCTCCCGGTATCCCCCTATATGTGTATCCGCTCCTCCCGGTATCCCCCCTTACGCGTGTATCCGCTCCTCCGTTATCCCTTACGCGCGTATCCGCTCCTCCCGTTATTCCCTTACATTGTATCCGCTCCTCCGGTATCCCCTTACATGTGTATCGCTCCTCCGGTATCTCCCATATGTGTTCCGCTCTCCTGGG
Source organism: Xenopus tropicalis (assembly GCF_000004195.4). NCBI lineage: Eukaryota > Metazoa > Chordata > Amphibia > Anura > Pipidae > Xenopus > Xenopus tropicalis. The sequence continues at coordinate 346,626 of NC_030686.2, forward strand.
TATCCCCCTTAATGTGTATCCCGCTCCTCCCGGTTCCCCTTACATGTGTATCCGCTCCTCCGGTATCTCCCTTACATGTGTATCCGCTCCTCCGTATCCCGTGTATCCCCGGTATCCCCCTCTTACATGTGTATCGCCCTCCCGGTATCCCCCTTACATGGTGTATCCGCCCTCCCGGTATCCCTTCATGTGTATCCGCCCTCCCGGTATCCGCCCTTACATTGTATCGCCCTTCCCGGTATCCCCTTACATGTGTATCCGCCCCTCCCGTATCCCCCTTACATGTTTCCGCTCTCCGGTACTCCCCTTAATGTGTATCGTCTCCTGGTATCCCCTTAATGTGTATCCGCCTCCGGTATCCCCCCTTACATGTGTATCCGTCTCCTCGGTATCCCGCCTTAATGTGTAATCGCTCCTCCGGTATCCCCCTTACATGTGTATCCGCTCCTCCGGTATCCCCTTACTGTGTTCGCTCCTCCCGGTATCCCACTATACATGTGTATTGCTCCCGCGGTAATCCCCTTACATGTGTGTATCCGCTCCTCCAGTATCCCCTTATACAGTATTGTATCCGCTCCCCGGTATCTCCCTTACTGTATCGTCCTCCAGTTCCCCCCCGTGTATCCGCTCCTCCAGGGTTCCCTTAAATGTGTATCCGTCGCCCCGGTATCCCTTACGTGTGTATCGCTCCTCCCGGTATCCACCTTACGTGTGTATCGCTCTCCGGTATCCCCTTACATGTGTATCCGTCCTTCCGGTATCCCACCTACATGTGTATCGCTCCTCCGGTATCCCCCTACGCGTGTCATCCGACTCCGGTATACCTTACCGTGATCGCTTCCCCCCCGCCCCTTACGCGTGTATCGCTCTCCCGTATCCCCTTACATGTGTATGCCCTCCGGTATCCCCTTACTGTGTATCGTCCTCCCCAATCCCTTAACATGTGTTCCGCCTCCCAGCGTATCGCCCTTGATGTGATCGCGTCCTCCCGGTATCCCCTTACATGTGGTAATCCGTCCTCTCGGTATCCCCCTTACGCGTGTATCCGCTCCTCCCGGTATCCCCCCTTACATGTGTATCCGCTCCTCCCAGTATCCCCCCCTTATACAGTATATGTATCCGCTCCTCCCGGTATCCCCCCTCACGTGTGTATCCGCTCCTCCAGTATCCCACCTTACATGTGTATCGCTCGCCCCTCCGTGTATCCGCTCCCCGGTATCCCCTTACGTGTGTATCCGCTCCTGTCCGGTTCCCCCTTTACGTGTGTATCCGCTCCTCCCGGTATCCCCCTTACGCGTGTATCCGCTCCTCCCGGTATCCCCCCCTTACGCGCGTATCCGCCCTTTATGTAATCCTATTTCGCCCGCTCCTCCGGTATCACCCCTTAATGTGTATCCGCTCCTCCCGGTATCCCCCCTTACATGTGTATCCGCTCCTCCCGGTATCCCTTACATGTGTATCCGTCCCTCCCGGTATCCCCCTTACATGTGTATCCGCTCCTCCCGGTATCCCCCCCTATATGTGTATCCGCTCCTCCCGGTTTTCCCCCCTTACGCGTGTATCCGCTCCTCCCGTTATCCCCCCTTACGCGCGTATCCGCTCCTCCCGTTATTCCCCCTTACATGTGTATCCGCTCCTCCCGGTATTCCCTTACATGTGTATCCGCTCCTCCCGGTATCTCCCATAACATGTGTATCCGCTCCTCCCGGTATCCCCCCTTACATGTGTATCCGCTCCTCCCGGTATCCCCCCTTACATGTGTATCCGCTTCCGGTATCTCCTTACATGTGTATCCGCTCCTCCCGGTATCCCCCCTTACATGTGTATCCGCTCTCCCGGTATCCTTACATGTGTATCCGCCCCTCCCGGTATCCCCCTTACATGTGTATCCACCCCTCCCGGTATCCCCCCTTACATGTGTATCCGCCCCTTCCGGTATCCCCCCTTAATGTGTTCCCCTCGGTACCCCCTCCTCCCGGTATCCCCTTACATGTGTATCCGCTCCTCTCGGTATCCTTACATGTGTATCCGCTCCTCCCGGTATCCCCCCCTTACATGTGTATCCGCCCCTCCCGGTATCCCCTTACATGTGTATCCGCTCTCCTCGGTATCCCCTTACATGTGTATCCGCTCCTCCCGGTATCCCCTTACATGTGTATCCGCTCCTCCCGGTTCCCCTTACATGTGTATCCGCTCCTCCCGGTATCCCCCCTTACATGTGTATCCGCTCCTCCCGGTATCCCCCCTTACATGTGTATCCGCTCCTCCCGGTATCCCCCCTTACATGTGTATCCGCTCCCTCCCGTATCCCCCCCTTACATGTGTATCCGCTCCTCCCGGTATCCCCCCTTACATGTGTATCCGCTCCTCCCGGTATCCCCCCTTACATGTGTATCCGCTCCTCCCGGTATCCCCCCTTACATGTGTATCCGCTCCTCCCGGTATCCCCCCTTACATGTGTATCTACTTACAGAGAAGTTACAGAAAGTATTTCCCATTCCAACACCACTTGTTCGGCTCCAGAGCCCGACTGTCAGAGTGTTCCAGGTGAGTGTCAGTAACCGGAACAAATCATTCATCCTTCTTGCTTCTCTCCCAGTAGCTGCACTCTCACCCAGTCCCTGCACTCTCACCCAGTAGCTGCACTCTCTCCCAACACCTGGGCACTCTCCCAGTAGCTGCACTCTCTCCCAGTGCCTGCACTCTCTATCCAACCCAACACCTGGGCACTCTCTCTCAGTGCCTGCATTCTCTCCCAACACCTGGGCACTCTCTCTCAGTAGCTGCACTCTCTGCCAACACCTGGGCACTCTCTCCCAGTAGCTGCACTCTCTCGCAGTGCCTGCACTCTCTATCCATCCCAACACCTGGGCACTCTCTCCCAGTAGCTGCACTCTCTCTCAGTGCCTGCACTCTCTATCCATCCCAACACCTGGGCACTCTCTCCAAGTAGCTGCACTCTCTCCCAGTGCCTGCACTCTCTATCCATCCCAACACCTGGGCACTCTCTCCAAGTAGCTGCACTCTCTCCCAGTGCCTGCACTCTCTATCCATCCCAACACCTGGGCACTCTCTCCCAGTGCCTGCACTCTCTATTCTAGTAACAGTTCTTGTTGCTGCCCCTAGGGGTTCCTGCTGGTGGTCTCTGACCTGGAGATAGACCCCTGGACTCAGTACCAGAAGGTCTCGGATGTTGCCTGGGAGATTCCAAAGACCCACAAACCCTCTCCATTTCTCTGATTGGTCAGCAGCTCATCAGAAGTCTGTGTCGTGTTCATCTATTGGTTTATGTACTGGGTACTGGTACCGGCCCAGAAGCTTCATCAGTTCTACCGCGTTCATTTTGTGTTCATAGTCTGATCTGCAATGAAATGGGGTAATTGGCTCCCTACAATGGGGGCACCCCCATATCCCAGTGCAGATAAAATACAGTACCTACGGGCAGACTGACATTCAATACTTACTGTAGGTTTGTGGGGGTACAAACAGTCATGATATTAAGGTCTGTCGCGTGTAATTGGTCTCTGGTCACTAAAGCGAAACCCCCACTTACCCACAGTGATCAGAATAACCACTCACAGCATCATTAGCCTTGGAAAATAGGGGGGGGGGGTCATGTTTATTCAAATGTTACTATGAATTAACCAAATAAAAATGTGGGTCCCGAAATCATTCCCATCTAAGGGGAAACACTTTGCACCGTTACAAATAGACTTCTCCTGTAGGGACGGACTCGGGCTCCCCCCGTAGGGACACACTCGGGCTCCCCCCGTAGGGACAGACTCGGGCTCCCCCCGTAGGGACGCACTCGGGCTCCCCCCGTAGGGACAGACTCGGGCTCCCCCCGTAGGGACGCACTCGGGCTCCCCCCGTAGGGACGCACTCGGGCTCCCCCCGTAGGGACAGACTCGGGCTCCCCCCGTAGGGACACACTCGGGCTCCCCCCGTAGGGACACACTCGGGCTCCCCCCATAGGGACAGACTCGGGCTCCCCCCGTAGGGACGCACTCGGGCTCCCCCCGTAGGGACGCACTCGGCCTCCCCCCGTAGGGACAGACTCGGGCTCCCCCCGTAGGGACAGACTCGGGCTCCCCCCGTAGGGACAGACTCGGGCTCCCCCCGTAGGGACGCACTCGGGCTCCCCCCGTAGGGACAGACTCGGGCTCCCCCCGTAGGGACGCACTCGGGCTCCCCCCGTAGGGACGCACTCGGGCTCCCCCCGTAGGGACAGACTCGGGCCTCGGCCCCCCGTAGGGACGCACTCGGGCTCCCCCCGTAGGGACGCACTCGGGCTCCCCCCGTACGGACAGACTCGGGCTCCCCCCGTACGGACAGACTCGGGCTCCCCCCGTACGGACAGACTCGGGCTCCCCCCGTAGGGACAGACTCGGGCTCGCCCCGTAGGGATACACTCGGGCTCCTCGCGTAGGGACAGACTCGGGCTCGCCCCGTAGGGATACACTCGGGCTCCCCCCGTAGGGATACACTCGGGCTCCCCCCGTAGGGACAGACTCGGGCTCCCCCCGTAGGGACAGACTCGGGCTCCCCCCGTAGGGACAGACTCGGGCTCCCCCCGTAGGGACAGACTCGGGCTCGCCCCGTACGGACAGACTCGGGCTCGCCCCGTAGGGACAGACTCGGGCTCGCCCCGTAGGGATACACTCGGGCTCCTCGCGTAGGGATACACTCGGGCTCCCCCCGTAGGGATACACTCGGGCTCCCCCCGTAGGGACAGACTCGGGCTCGCCCCGTAGGGATACACTCGGGCTCCCCCCGTAGGGATACACTCGGGCTCCCCCCGTAGGGATACACTCGGGCTCCCCCCGTAGGGATACACTCGGGCTCCCCCCGCAGGGACAGACTCGGGCTCCCCCCGCAGGGACGCACTCGGGCTCCCCCCGCAGGGACGCACTCGGGCTCCCCCCGCAGGGACGCACTCGGGCTCCCCCCGCAGGGACGCACTCGGGCTCCCCCCGCAGGGACGCACTCGGGCTCCCCCCGCAGGGACGCACTCGGGCTCCCCCTGTAGGGACAGACTCAGGCTCCCCCTGTAGGGATACACTCGGGCTCCCCCTGTAGGGACAGACTTGGGCTCCCCCTGTAGGGATACACTCGGGCTCCCCCTGTAGGGATACACTCGGGCTCCCCCTGTAGGGACAGACTCGGGCTCGGGATACACTCGGGCTCCCCCTGTAGGGACAGACTCGGCTTGGGATACACTCTGGCTCCCCCTGTAGGGACAGACTCGGGCTCGGGATACACTCGGGCTCCCCCTGTAGGGACAGACTCGGGCTTGGGATACACTCTGGCTCCCCCTGTAGGGACAGACTCGGGCTCGGGATACACTCGGGCTCCCCCTGTAGGGACAGACTCGGGCTCGGGATACACTCTGGCTCCCCCTGTAGGGACAGACTCGGGCTCAGGATACACTCGGGCTCCCCCTGTAGGGATACACTCGGGCTCCCCCTGTAGGGACACACTCGGGCTCCCCCTGTAGGGATACACTCGGGCTCCCCCTGTAGGGATACACTCGGGCTCCCCCTGTAGGGACACACTCGGGCTCCCCCTGTAGGGACACACTCTGGCTCCCCCTGTAGGGACAGACTCGGGCTCGGGATACACTCGGGCTCCCCCTGTAGGGACACACTCGGGCTCCCCCTGTAGGGATACACTCTGGCTCCCCCTGTAGGGACACACTCGGGCTGCCCCATCGGGAGTTGAACAATATACACAAAGTCAGACTGAGGGGTCAGTACTATGATACAGGCCCCTATCAGATTCACTCACTCACTGACATATAATCCCACAAACAGGTTTAAAGGCAACATTACTGATTATTTGTACATGGCCCTGGCTCAGGGGGGGATTGGTAACAAAATCCCCCAAAATTCCAATTATTCACACTTTGCCCCACAATTCCCTCTCGGCCCCCCGGTCGCCCAATTGGTTCTTTGTTGGACTCACTACTAAAGCCGATATCGGTGTATTTACAACCCATCGGCCAACAACTGGCAAGTTATATCCATGACAGTCAGCGCTCTATTCAACCAATAGGAGACATTCCCCAATTACCTGCCGAGTGCTTATTGGCCGCATTAGATGTGAAGGGTTTATAGAGTTTATAGACCATTATTGCACAGGAGTCTGGAATGGGCAGAGAGCTCCCCCTGCTGAATTTGTAGCAGAATTACTCCGTCTAACGTTGGAAATGAATTATTTCAGATTTTTCCAGTTTCCCCCCTCGGCCCAGAGTAGCACTGGGAAATAACACTTCTACTGAAAAAGCTGTAATACAGGGTCATGGGCGAGAGATTGAATGGGCCAAGATTCCTGACCAGTCCAACCAAGAACACAGATTATTCTTCATTTCCAATTCTGACACCAACAGTCAGGCGCTCTGTCCTGCCCTGGCAGGGTGCGGGTACCTATAACGGCCGGGCAGGGTGCGGGTTCCTATAACGGCTGGGCAGGGTGCGGGTTCCTATAACGGCCGGGCAGGGTGCGGGTTCCTATAACGGCCGGACAGGGTGCGGGTTCCTATAACGGCCGGGCAGGGTGCGGGTACCTATAACGGCCGGGCAGGGTGCGGGTACCTATAACGGCCGGGCAGGGTGCGGGTACCTATAACGGCCGGGCAGGGTGCGGGTTCCTATAACGGCCGGGCAGGGTGCGGGTTCCTATAACGGCCGGGCAGGGTGCGGGTTCCTATAACGGCCGGGCAGGGTGCTGGTTCCTATAACGGCCGGGCAGGGTGCGGGTTCCTATAACGGCCGGGCAGGGTGCGGGTTCCTATAACGGCCGGGCAGGGTGCGGGTTCCTATAACGGCCAGGGTGCGGGTTCCTATAACGGCCGGGCAGGGTGCGGGTACCTATAACGGCCGGGCAGGGTGCGGGTTCCTATAACGGCGGCAGGGTGCGGGTACCTATAACGGCCGGGCAGGGTGCGGGTACCTATAACGGCCGGCAGGGTGCGGGTTCCTATAACGGCGGGGCAGGGTGCGGGTAGGCCGGGCAGGGTGCGGGTTCCTATAACAACGGCAGGGTGCGGGTACCTATAACGGCCGGGCAGGGTGCGGGTACCTATAACGGCCGGCGGGTATAACAGGCGGCCAGGGTGCGGGTTCCTATAACGGCCGGGCAGGGTGCGGGTTCCTATAACGGCGGCGGGTGGCGGGTACCTATAACGGCCGGGCAGGGTGCGGGTTCCTATAACAGGCGGCCAGGTGCGGGTTCCTATAACGGCCGGGCAGGGTGCGGGTTCCTATAACGGCCGGGCAGGGTGCGGGGTACCTATAACGGCCGGGCAGGGTGCGGGTACCTATAACGGCCGGGCAGGGTGCGGGTTTCTATAACGGCCGGGCAGGGTGCGGGTTCCTATAACAACCGGGCAGGGTGCGGGTACCTATAACGGCCGGGCAGGGTGCGGGTACCTATAACGGCCGGGCAGGGTGCGGGTACCTATAATGGCCGGGCAGGGTGCGGGTACCTATAACGGCCGGGCAGGGTGCGGGTTCCTATAACGGCCGGGCAGGGTGCGGGTACCTATAACGGCCGGGCAGGGTGTTTATTCCCTCTACCCACCTCCTGTTCTGACTGCCCAATTGCAGCCCAGTTGCTAGGGTAATAGATCCCTAGCAATCAGATAGCTGTTACCAGGCTGCACAATACATACAGAGGAAGTATCCATTGTGCAGGGCTGCTCAGTAATCAGTGTAGTCGACAGCAGGAGAGAGGGCCGCAGGCTGCACTTCTGTCAGATGAACTGATTGGCTAATTAACCACCCAGCAGCCTATGAGTTGTGCATTAGGGGCAGCTGGTGCCCCACCCTCCTCCCTATGACTCCCAGCATGCACTTCTTCCCCCTATAAATCCACCCGGGGCAGGTGGGCCGCCCTTTAGCCCTGATTCCCTCCAGCTGCAGGAAAGGTAGGAGGCAGCTCTGTCCAACTGGCCAGTTCCTGTGGGGCGGCCATGGGGGTAACAGCCTGTGCCTATCCCTTTAAATCATTTACCAACTATTAATAGTGCACCTTGGCAAAATACGTAAGCTCATGGGCCAAGCTCCGCCCCCATTGTCCTACACATCCCTCTGTACTAAATATTCTGTGCTCACTTACCCTTTGTACTTGGGGGCTATAGGGGCAGTTGAACTCATTAACCCCCCAGTAACAATGTGCATTATATGTGAGTGGAACTGGGGGCAGTTACCCTTTGTACTCAGGGGCTATAGGGGCAGTTACACTCATTAACCCCCCAGTCACAATGTGCATTATATGTGAGTGGAACTGGGTGCACTTACCCTTTGTATGCAGGGGCTATAGGGGCAGTTATTCATTAACCCCCCCAGTAATAATGTGCATTATATGTGAGTGGAACTGGGGGCAATTACCCTTTGTACTCAGGGGCTATAGGGGCAGTTACACTCATTAACCCCCCAGTAACCAAGGGTAACTGCCCCCAGTTCCACTCACATATAATGCACATTATTACTGGGGGGGTTAATGAATAACTGCCCCTATAGCCCCTGAGTACAAAGGGTAAGTGCACCCAGTTCCACTCACATATAATGCACATTGTGACTGGGGGATTAATGAGTGTAACTGCCCCTATAGCCCCTGAGTACAAAGGGTAACTGCCCCCCAGTTCCACTCACATATAATGCACATTGTTACTGGGGGGTTAATGAGTGTAACTGCCCCTATAGCCCCGGAGTACAAAGGGTAACTGCCCCCAGTTCCACTCACATATAATGCACATTGTTACTGGGGGGTTAATGAGTGTAACTGCCCCTATAGTCCCTGAGTACAAAGAGCAACCACTGAGCAAGGGCTGCGTAGGCTGAAGAGAAGACATAAGGGGTTAATATCCCTTTATAAAACCTTCCACCCCTTCTCTCTGGACAAAGGGGGGGCACTGAAACAGATTAAGTCTCCGGCTGCAGAAAGGGGGGGCTCCGACTGAGAGACTCCCAGAATCCCCTGCTGCTGGATTTGTTTGCCCCTGGCACAAGTCCCAGATCCTCGCTGGCTCGGTCTCCATTTTGCAGTCGGAGCAGTTGAGACCTGTGACCGTTGGTTTTGCCCCTGTGACTGTGAGTACTTGCCCCTAGATAGGGGGGTACTGGCCCCAGGCAGATTAGGGGCTGCCCCTGTGGGTATCTGCTGGCAATGAGGCTACCCGGGCAGGGGGGTGGGATCTCCCTAGTATAATCCTTATTCCCTTCAGTCAGTAATGGGGGTAGGAATGAATGTCTCCAGTGTCGGAGGCAGCTCTGGGGCCCCCACATTAATCACCCCTGTGCTGGGGGGGGGTAGGAAGGGGAATGGCAGCAGCCCGGGGCACTACATGCACCCAGAGGACATAGCGGTCAGGGAGAGGTGCCAAGTTCCTGGCACAGGGGGTGGGAACACTGTGCCCTTGGGCAGAGAGCAGCGCCTGACGGGGTTAATGAGAGCCCAGACACAGTAGGGCCCGGGAAGGGGAGCAGCTAGCCATAACAGTAGCCAAATAGCCATTAGCATTCGGTGCCAACTGTGCCCACCCCTCTCTTGTAGATGTTACCCGCTCTCCGTCTGCGCTCAGCCCTCCTGCCCCGGACCCGCCTTCTGGGGGCAACAAGCGTCCGAGCAGCTCATGGACACGAAGGGCAAGGTAAGTCGCTCCTGCCCCCCCCTGCTTACTGGCACAGAGCTGGGGTTCAGTGGGAGTAGGCAGGGTATCCTGTTAGGGGCAACTGCTCAGGGGCCACTCTCTCATTTGCCCCAGGAATATCTGTATAATGGGCTGCTTTAACCCAATCCTTCCCTTTACTTTGTCCTTTACTGGTCCTATTGCTAAATCTTCATGCAACGGTTTCCTATGCCTTGCTTAGCTTCCTCATCTCATCCCCACTGTGAGCAGCACTCCTGCCCTGCTTTATGGCTGTTGTAACAGATAGCTAGAATCTCAGCCATAAAGCAGGGCAGGACTGCTGCTTACAATGGGGGGATAGGATCTGTGCCACTGTGACAGAATGCTCTGTTATACAGATAGCTAGAATCTCAGCCATAAAGCAGGGCAGGACTGCTGCTTACAATGGGGGGATAGGATCTGTGCCACTGTGACAGAATGCTCTGTTATACAGATAGCTAGAATCTCAGCCATAAAGCAGGGCAGGACTGCTGCTTACAATGGGGGGGATAGGATCTGTGCCACTGTGACAGAATGCTCTGTTATACAGATAGCTAGAATCTCAGCCATAAAGCAGGGCAGGACTGCTGCTTACAATGGGGGGATCAGATAGGATCTGTGCCACTGTGACAGAATGCTCTGTTATACAGATAGCTAGAATCTCAGCCATAAAGCAGGGCAGGACTGCTGCTTACAATGGGGGGGGGGGGATCAGATAGGATCTGTGCCACTGTGACAGAATGCTCTGTTATACAGATAGCTAGAATCTCAGCCATAAAGCAGGGCAGGACTGCTGCTTACAATGGGGGGATCAGATAGGATCTGTGCCACTGTGACAGAATGCTCTGTTATACAGATAGCTAGAATCTCAGCCATAAAGCAGGGCAGGACTGCTGCTTACAATGGGGGGATCAGATAGGATCTGTGCCACTGTGACAGAATGCTCGGTTATACAGATAGCTAGAATCTCAGCCATAAAGCAGGGCAGGACTGCTGCTTACAATGGGGGGGGGGATCAGATAGGATCTGTGCCACTGTGACAGAATGCTCTGTTATACAGATAGCTAGAATCTCAGCCATAAAGCAGGGCAGGACTGCTGCTTACAATGGGGGGATCAGATAGGATCTGTGCCACTGTGACAGAATGCTCTGTTATACAGATAGCTAGAATCTCAGCCATAAAGCAGGGCAGGACTGCTGCTTACAATGGGGGGGGGATCAGATAGGATCTGTGCCACTGTGACAGAATGCTCTGTTATACAGATAGCTAGAATCTCAGCCATAAAGCAGGGCAGGACTGCTGCTTACAATGAGGGGGGGGGGGGGTCAGAATTAAGAAACCCACTGTGTGGTGCATTATGGGCAGGAATAATTCTCCCATGTGGCTCAGTTTCTAGGCCAGACGGCTCGGAGCTGCTGTATTACGACCACCGAGTGTTCCCCCTGCCGGACATTCCCTATCAGACGGATCTGAGCTCCCAGCAGGGGGCGCTGAAGGATAAAGAGCGAGGCCCATGGAAGCAGCTGAGCCAGGAGGACAAGATTTCACGTAATTTCCCACTCTCTATAATGCTACGTAGTTGCTGTGGAATGTGCCCCTAGCAACCAAAGGCCACTGTAGATAAGCAGAGGGATATGCACAGTAAGGATTTCTTGCCCCATTCAGGTCGCAGCGGGGGAGGGGATTTGATGGAATTCTGTGTCCCTGGGCAAATAGAGCACAGACGGCCTGGGGTAGGGTTAGTTCCCCTTTACTTTAGCAGTTGCTATGTTAGCCCCACATTTGTGTCTGTATTTAACCTCCTTGTCTGCCCCTTTCCGGTTGTCAGATGGGGGTCGCCGACCCCAGCATCTAAAACCTACAATTATTGTTCCTTATCTTTGTTCCCATTCATCTTCCAGTCTCATATTCACACCACTGTCTTGCTGTTGGGGAAATTGGTCCCTAGCAACCGGCTGCTAAAATCCCAAGCTTGGGAGCTGCCATGCAAAAAGCTAAATTAAAAAGACCAATTGCAAATTCTCAGTGACTGCCAGCATCACACTGACAGATTGTTACTGCACATCCCCCAGGCAGGGATATATTGTGAATAATGTACCCCCTATTGTAAAATATAAGGATATTATAAGTCGCTGAGGAGTTCCATGGCCGAATGCTTTTATACAGGTCACTCCGAGGTGACTTCTCATATCCTTATATTTTAAAGGGACAGTAACACCAAAAAATGAAAGTGTATAAAAGTAATTACTATATAATGTAATGCTACCCTGTGCTGGTACAACTGGTGTGTTTTCCTTAGAAAGACTACTATAGTTTATATAATAAAGCTTTTGAGTAGCCACGGGGGCAGCCATTTACAGGAGAAAAGGCACAGGTTACTTAGCAGATAACAGATAAACCCCCATTATATTCTACAAAGCTTATCTGTTATCTGCTATGTAACCTGTGCCTTTTCTCCTTTTTCCCAGCTTCAATGGCTGCCCCCGTGTAGACATAGCAGCTCATTTATATAAACTATAGTAGGGTTTCTGTAGCAAACACCCCAGCTGTACCAGTGCAGGAATGGCTGCCCCCGGGGCTACACAGCGGGGTATTTATATAAACTATAGTAGGGTTTCTGTAGCAAACACCCCAGCTGTACCAGTGCAGGAACGGCTGCCCCCGGGGCTACACAGCGGGGTATTTATATAAACTATAGTAGGGTTTCTGTAGCAAACACCCCAGCTGTACCAGTGCAGGAACGGCTGCCCCCGGGGCTACACAGCGGGGTATTTATATAAACTATAGTAGGGTTTCTGTAGCAAACACCCCAGCTGTACCAGTGCAGGAATGGCTGCCCCCGGGGCTACACAGCGGGGTATTTATATAAACTATAGTAGGGTTTCTGTAGCAAACACCCCAGGTGTACCGGTGCAGGAACGGCTGCCCCCGGGGCTACACAGCGGGGTATTTATATAAACTATAGTAGGGTTTCTGTAGCAAACACCCCAGCTGTACCAGTGCAGGAATGGCTGCCCCCGGGGCTACACAGCGGGGTATTTATATAAACTATAGTAGGGTTTCTGTAGCAAACACCCCAGCTGTACCAGTGCAGGAACGGCTGCCCCCGGGGCTACACAGCGGGGTATTTATATAAACTATAGTAGGGTTTCTGTAGCAAACACCCCAGCTGTACCGGTGCAGGAATGGCTGCCCCCGGGGCTACACAGCGGGGTATTTATATAAACTATAGTAGGGTTTCTGTAGCAAACACCCCAGCTGTACCAGTGCAGGAATGGCTGCCCCGGGGCTACACAGCGGGGTATTTATATAAACTATAGTAGGGTTTCTGTAGCAAACACACCAGCTGTACCAGTGTAGGAATGGCTGCCCCCGGGGCTACACAGCGGGGTATTTATATAAACTATAGTAGGGTTTCTGTAGCAAACACCCCAGCTGTACCGGTGCAGGAATGGCTGCCCCCGGGGCTACACAGCGGGGTATTTATATAAACTATAGTAGGGTTTCTGTAGCAAACACCCCAGCTGTACCGGTGCAGGAATGGCTGCCCCCGGGGCTACACAGCGGGGTATTTATATAAACTATAGTAGGGTTTCTGTAGCAAACACCCCAGCTGTACCAGTGCAGGAATGGCTGCCCCCGGGGCTACACAGCGGGGTATTTATATAAACTATAGTAGGGTTTCTGTAGCAAACACCCCAGCTGTACCAGTGCAGGAATGGCTGCCCCCGGGGCTACACAGCGGGGTATTTATATAAACTATAGTAGGGTTTCTGTAGCAAACACCCCAGCTGTACCAGTGCAGGAATGGCTGCCCCGGGGCTACACAGCGGGGTATTTATATAAACTATAGTAGGGTTTCTGTAGCAAACACCCCAGCTGTACCAGTGCAGGAATGGCTGCCCCCGGGGCTACACAGCGGGGTATTTATATAAACTATAGTAGGGTTTCTGTAGCAAACACCCCAGCTGTACCAGTGTAGGAATGGCTGCCCCCGGGGCTACACAGTGGGGTATTTATATAAACTATAGTAGCGTTTCTGTTGCAAACTTACCAGTTTTACCAGCGCAGGGCAACTGTACATTATATTTTAATTACTTTAAAACACTTTCATTTTTTGGTGTTACTGTTCCTTTAATACAGGGGGTATGTTACTATAATATACCAGTTTCAGTGAGTCATGTGACAGAAATGACATCACTAAGCACCTTTTATAAGGATATAATTTACAGTTTGGTTCCACAGGGAAATGATCCAACTGTGTATTTTATATATATATATATTACTTAGCCCAACCCCCATGTACTGACCTACTGGAGATACAGGTAGCGAGACCCATTGGACAGGAGACGGCCCGTAGGGTCAGTGCACCAGCAGGGCCGTGTGATGGTTGCGACACCAGTACAAGTGCCAGTCCAACCCAGGCAGGTACAGACTGCAGAAATGTCCCAGCAGAATAGTCCCCCCCCCCCCCCCCCCCCCCCCCCCCCCCCCCGGTATGACCCAACAGAACCTGCCCTTGTGTGTCTTTATCTCCCCCCCCCCCCCCCACCCCGGTATGACCCAACAGAACCTGCCCTTGTCTCCCCCCCCCATGACCCAACTGAACCTGCCCTTGCCCCCCCATGACCCAACTGAACCTGCCCTTGCCCCCCCCATGACCCAACTGAACCTGCCCTTGTCCCCCCCCATGACCCAACAGAACCTGCCCTTGTCTCCCCCCCCATGACCCAACTGAACCTGCCCTTGCCCCCCCATGACCCAACTGAACCTGCCCTTGCCCCCCCCATGACCCAACTGAACCTGCCCTTGTCTCCCCCCCCATGACCCAACTGAACCTGCCCTTGCCCCCCCATGACCCAACTGAACCTGCCCTTGTCCCCCCCCCCCCCCAGTGTACCGGATCAAGTTTAACAAGACCTACGCGGAGATGAACAGACCCAGTAACGAGTGGAAGACCGTGTTCGGCACCATCTTTATCTTCTTTGGGCTGACGGGCCTGATTGTGTGGTGGCAGCGAGTCTATGGTGAGTGCAGGATTGCCCCCCCCCCCCCCCCGCCCGACCCGCTGCTCTCTCCCCCCAGTATTGCCCCCGCCCTGCCTGACCCGCTGCTCTCTCCCCCCAGTATTGCCCCCGCCCTGCCTGACCCGCTGCTCTCTCCCCCCAGTATTGCCCCCGCCCTGCCTGACCCGCTGCTCTCTCCCCCCAGTATTGCCCCCGCCCTGCCTGACCCGCTGCTCTCTCCCCCCGCCCTGCCTGACCCGCTGCTCTCTCCCCCCAGTGTACCCGCCGCAGCCCCACACGCTGGCTGATGAGTGGAAGGCCATGCAGGCGCGCAGGATGTTGGACATGAGAGTGAGCCCCATCCAGGGATTCTCCTCCAACTGGGACTATGAGAAGAACCAATGGAAGAAATAGATCTTCAATACGGCCCGGGGGGGTCCCACGTAGAACCCGTCTCACCAGCTGCCCCCCCAGGTACCCACCATTCTACCTGCCAATAATGTGCCCATTACTCACCAGCCCACTGTCTGTTGTACCCAGAGTTCCACTCACTGAATAAAGGGGAAATAATGCCAATGTGTGGTCAGTGTGTGTAATGGGGTAAGTCTGGGGTAGGGGGGGGGGGTCTAGTGCCAGGCCTGGGGGGGTATGAGTAAGGGCAGTGCCAGACTTTCTCATGAAGAATTTGGGAGGCCTGGGGGGTGAGTATAAATAGAGGGGAGGGGGGCTAGTTGCAGGCCTGGGGGGTGAGTATAAATAGAGGGGGGGGGTAGTTGCAGGCCTGGGGGTTGAGTATAAATAGAGGGGGGGGGGAGTATATATAGAGGATGGGGGTGGAGTTACAGGCCTCGGCCAGTGACACACATGACAATTTTAAACATAACATTTAATAACCACTGCTGAGCGCAAGGCAATAACAGACAACCTAACACAGAGGTTCCCCCCCTCCCCAGGAGGTTCCCAAGTTGTGGGGTTCCCCCCCTCCCCAGGAGGTTCCCAAGTTGTGGGGTTCCCCCCTCCCCAGGAGGTTCCCAAGTTGTGGGGGTTCCCCCCTCCCCAGGAGGTTCCCAAGTTGTGGGGTTCCCCCCCTTCCCAGGAGGTTCCCAAGTTGTGGGGTTCCCCCCTCCACGGGAGGGGCCCATGAGATTATTGGGGTGAATACACCGGGGCTCCATCTCCCTGTAACTGAGCAAAGGGAACCTCAACACATGTTGAACCTGGGAGCCACCAGCCTATCGTGTCCATGGGTGGGGCCAGTGCCAGCCAATAGCACATCACCGCAGAACTTCTGGGGGTCTATCGACGCCTCAGGTAGGAGACCAATAAGGTTGCAGCAGTCACAGTCACTATGGCCATTAGCCACCGGCCAAACCGCTCCGGCCCTTCCCTGCTCTGGGCGGCAGCTCCCTTTCCGTACAGACCGACAAAAGCTTCCTGTGGGGAGAGGAATGGGAGGAGTTAAACCCTGAATCATGGGTCCCTGGACTGATACAGCTCATTGGCTGCAATGACAGGCAGCACTAAGTGCCACATTGCCCCCAAATATCAGGCTTACCCGCGTCTCCCCCGATTGCCCCCAAATACCAGGCTTACCCGCGTCTCCCCATATTAACCCCCCCAATCCCAGGCTTACCCGCGTCTCACCCCATTGCCCCCAAATACCAGGCTTACCCGCGTCTCACCCCATTGCCCCCCAAATACCAGGCTTACCCGCGTCTCACCCCATTGCCCCCCAAATACCAGGCTTACCCGCGTCTCACCCCATTGCCCCCCAAATACCAGGCTTACCCGCGTCTCACCCCATTGCCCCCAAATACCAGGCTTACCCGCGTCTCACCCCATTGCCCCCCAAATACCAGGCTTACCCGCGTCTCACCCCATTGCCCCCCCCAATCCCAGGCTTACCCGCGTCTCGCCATATTAACCCCCCAATCCCAGGCTTACCCGCGTCTCGCCATAGTAACCCCCCAATCCCAGGCTTACCCGCGTCTCCCCATAGTAACCCCCCAATCCCAGGCTTACCCGCGTCTCCCCATAGTAACCCCCCAATCCCAGGCTTACCCGCGTCTCCCCATAGTAACCCCCCAATCCCAGGCTTACCCGCGTCTCCCCATAGTAACCCCCCAATCCCAGGCTTA